>NW_028073573.1:732855-743659 GCF_014824575.4 Sturnira hondurensis | reverse complement strand
TCTTTTAGACTTGTTTTGTCTTGGAAGCTCTTTATTTGGCCTTCTGTCTTCATTGAGAGCCTTGCTGGGTACAGTAGCCTTGGTTGTAGGCTTCTGTTTCTCATTCCTTGGAATATTTCTTGCCATTCTCTTCTTGCTTGGAATGTCTCCATTGGGAAGTCAGTAGCCAACCTTATTGGGGCTCCCTTGTATATTACTTCCTTTTTCTCCCTTGCTGCCTTTAGGATTCTCTCTTTGTCTTGAACTTTTGCCATTTTAATGATGATGTGTCTTGCAGGAGGCCTCTTTGGGTTCCACCTGATTGGGATTCTCTGCAATTCCTGGATTCATGTGACTTTTTCTCTCATCAAATTAGGAAAATTTTCCACCATTACTCTTTCAAATGGATTTTCTATCCCTTGTTCGTCTTCTTCTCCTTCTGGTATTTCTATTATTCGGATATTATTATGTTTCATATTGTCTTGCATTTCTCTTAATTCCTCTTCATTCTTTCTGAGCCTCTTTTCCTTTTCTTGCTCTTTCCGGGACATTCTTTCTACTGTATCCTCCAACTCGCTGATCCGATCTTCTACCTCATCAATGCTGCTTTTCATTCCTTCTACTGTGTTCTTCAGTTCAGAAATTGTATTCTTCATTTCCTCTTCACCTTTGCTGATAGTTTCGACTTCCTTTTTCATGTTGATAGAGTTTGCGGAGAGTTCATTGGAGCTCATGTCTAGTTTTTGGTAGCTCATTGTGAGCTCTTTGAATTTCCTTATAACCAGTGCTTTGAATTCAATATCTGATAGTTGACTTGCCTCTATTTCATCTAACATTCTTTCTGAGACTTCCACCTTTTCTTTCATTTGGGCATTGTTTCTTTGTCTTCCCATTTTTTTGAGACTCTTCTTGTTAGCCTCAGCTTCTTTTATTAAAGGGTTTTTAAAAATATTTTATTTATTTATCTTTAGAGGGGAAGGGAATGAGAGAAGGAGAGAAGTATCATTGTACGGGTGCCCCTTGTGAGTCCCCTGCTGGGAACTGGCCTGCAACCCAGGCATGTGCCCTGACTGGGAATCAAACCGCAATCGTGTGGTTCGCAGGCCCGTGCTCAACCCACTGAGCTACACCAGCCAGGGCACAGGCTCAGCTTCTTAAATTGATCTGTTCTGAATCCCTGGGTTTATGGTGTGAGTTTCTGTGGTAAAATACCTGTGAGATTCAGTGGTGCTGTCTCCTGCAGGTATCTTGATGTTCTTCGCTTCCACCTACTCCTTTTTTGTGCATGTGTGATCAGTTGGAGGGGGAGGCAACATGGTTTATGACAGCAGGAGAGTACTTTATGATATTTACAGTCTCAGCCAGTAGAGTAGAGATAGAAGATCGATAGGCTATATATAGTGTTAACCGTAGTCTTCAACCCCACTTGCCACTTTTAAGAAAGGATGGACCAAAGATAAGTCTCTTGTTGGGGAGGGAAGGCTTGTGAGTTGGATGTAGAAAGCCGTGAGGTTGCGGTCAGTCAGATATTGAGGTAAGGTGAGAGCAAAGAATGGTCAATAGGTGTAGCGTGTGAGCAAGTAGAGTTAATCACTACAGTAATAGAATTCAGGAACCTGTAAAGTGGGCTAAGATCTGAGAGATGTGTTGTGAAGTATTTACAGTGGTATTGAAAGCAAGAAAGAAACAAACAAACATTCAAAAAAGGGCAGGAGAAGGGAGGAGAAAGCAGTAAGTTTAGGATGAATGGAAGAAGGACTAAAACAGAAAAAAAGAAAGAAGAGGAACAAAGTATTGAAAGATAAAGCAATAATAAATTTAAAAAATATACAATTACTGAAAAAAAAGTTTCAAAAAATTAAAAAACAAAAAAACCACACCCTCCCTTGTTGGTTACAAACTGTCCGATCCGGGTTTTCTGTTTTTGGCAGGAACCCTCTATGGGCTGGGTTGTAGGCACAGGTGTATACCCATGCACCACCCAGGCTATCAGTCCAGGGTGGGGGCGCCCGCCCACCAAACGGCTGCCTGGGTCCTACGGGACCTGGTACTGCTCCTTCCCAGTCCTGTGGCTGAATGAGAAGCAAGGCAAGCTGCCTTCGCAGGAGAACACCTCAGTCCACTTTCCAATTAAAACTTCTCTAGACAGCCTGCCCCTCAGCCCAGCCCAAACCCCATCCGGACCAGTTAGGAAAATGCTCCTCTCAAATCTCCTGGGCTGGTGGGCTGGTGGGCTGGCGACCACAGAGATCAGAACTGAACACAACCCCCTGTCCTTGCCACCCTCCCTGCAAACTGAGGCGGGCAGGTCTCTACCCAGTGCCCCCCAGCCCCGCCTAGATGGGGATGGAGGGAGCCAGGTCTCTTCCAAGGACCCCAGAGCCCGCCCAAGGCTCCACCAGGTGCCTGGATCCCCATGAGTCCCCCTTGGCAGGCGGCCCGACGCTGGCCACAGATGGAAGCCTCTGCACCCTTACCTTGGCGGCAGCGACGTTTCTGAGGCTGTTAGGCGCTGGCCGAGGGCTGCCAGCCCGGCCACCTCCGTCCTTACTCACGTCCCTGAGACCCCACCAACCTGTAGCTGTCTGGTGTGTCACTATCTCTGGTCTCTTATTTTCATAAATGCTGGGGAATTGATTGCGCTGTTCCTCAGTGATCTGCCAGGATTTTCTCCCAGGGGAACCAGACCTGGAGACACTCCGTCCTGCTTCGCCGCCATTTTCTTCCATCTACCCATACATTGCACCTTAATTCACAAATTCATTGTCCTTGAAATGATTACCACATCATCCTATGTCAGTGTAACTCACTAGCACCCAGTGACACGAAGGTAAAAATAGATGTGACTAAATGTCCCCACTGTACATTTAGAGGTTGAATGACAGGAAACGATGCACAGGGAAATCTGGGGTGGGATGCTCCAGCACAAAGTGACACTGAGTCTCAGAGGTTTTTACAGTGATGCCTCACTGGTGTCACACACTTAGGGTAACGGTGATTTCTGCCTGAAGAGGGTCCCTTGCTCTTTTATCTGTGGTATGGCCTTGACATACAATTGTAAACTCTGCTTCTCTCTAGAACACTGTGACATGCCACTGTTAGAGAATGCCACAGCCATCATCACTGGAAAAACATTTAGGCCCAATGACACGCTGGACTACCAGTGTCTGGATGGCTATGAAACCAGAGATGGAAACATCATGGGCTCCATTGTGTGTGGGGAGGATGGCTGGTCCCACCTGCCAAGCTGTTTCAGTAAGTATTTTCTTTCCGGTATTTCCCATGTCAAGACAAGTCTGTTTAAACATGGTGCTCATCGGAGGGAGGTTTCTCCCACAATTTCAAGTCACAGGTTCACGATGCAGGATGGACTTCAGGGTTCCTGTGGGGCTTCATGTACATAGTCTCCAATGAGACCAGAATTTCCCCTTAACATTGAAAATGCTGTTTTTCAGAATCTGCAGAAAAGTGCGGGCCTCCACCACCTGTTGACAATGGAGACATCACCTCCTTCCCACAGGCTGCCTATGCTGCAGGGTCAAGAGTTGAATACCAATGCAAGGCCTACTATGAACTTCAGGGTCCTAAATATGCAACCTGCAGTGATGCTAAGTGGTCTGAAACCCCCAAATGTCTAGGTAAGTTCTCCAAATTCTTCTGGACCCTGATGAAATTATGGGAATGTTTCAGAGCTCATTCACAGTCTAGCATTCCTGCAGTGGGTTCTAGAACTGTTGTCAGACAGCTGTCCTGCCCGATGCTGGACATTCTCACTGCCATGTACAAGGCCAGACGCTTGGAAAGTTTCTAAGTAAACAATGACACAGTTCCATTAAAAAAGGAAGGTTCAGACATGCAGATTTTTTTGGCCTTTTTAATGCTTTTATTGGGATGACTTGGTTAATAAAATTATACAGGTTTCAGGTGTACAATTCTACAACATGTCATCTGTAGATTACATTGTCTCACAACCTTCAGTCAACCTCCACCCAACACCATTCATCCTCCTTTCTTCCCATTGTACCTCCCCTCACCCCCTTTCCTGGCCATCACCATGCTGTTGTCCATGTCTATGAGTCCACCCAGCACCCAACCCCCTCGTCTCTGACAGCTGCCAGTCTGTTCTCTGTATCCATGAGTCTGCCTCCACTTTGTAGTTTCTTTGGTTCATTAGATTCCACATATGAGTGAAATCGTATGGTACTTGTCTTTGTCTGACTGGCTTTTTACACTTAGTCTAATGCTCTCCTGGTCCATCTGTGCTCTTACAAAGGGTAGGATTTCCTTCTTTTATACAGCTGAGTAGTATTCCATTGTGTAATTGTACCGCGGCTTGTTTTATCCATTCATCTACTGATGGACATTTCAGCTGCTTCCAAATCTTGGCTATTGCAAAGCCAAGAGGAAAAAAAAGAACAGAGTTGGAGGAACCATACTGCCTGACATCAAACTATTGTACATGACCATCATAATCAAAACATCATGGAACTGGCATAAACACAAATACATAGATCAATGGAAGGTAATAGAGACATAAACCTCATTCGTTTAGATCAATTAATGTCTGACCAAGGAGGCAAAAACACACACAGTGATTACGGTACATTGATTGATCCAATTCAACCTTCCTCATTATTTCCCATGTACGTGTGCTTACTCTGGATTTTGTAGCAAATTCGATGCTTCTGACATCATTGGCAGCATAGTGGCAGCATTGGAGACCAGCTGTGTGTCGTAAGTCAGAGGCATCTAGAAATAGCCCTAGATTATATAGGAAGAAACATGCTGAACTTCCTAAAGAAATACTCAGTCTCACATTTGAGTGACAAGTCTGTGATTCACAGCACAGGCTTTACCTTCTCCAAACACTAAGAATGGGAGCCAATCATCACCATGGGAGGACACAAAGACAAGTCCGGGACAGAGGCCAGACTTCATTCTGAGTCACTGATTTAACATTTCAGGTGTTGAATCTCCTCAGTCAGGACAGGTCTGTCTCCAGATGAGTACAGAGAGCAACTGATGACATTCCTTTCACTTTCTCTCTCCTCTCCCATTCCTCCTACCTTCTCTCACTAAAAATCAATCAACAAAAAATTAAATTAAACAAGCAATTAAATAAAAAAATAAAAAATAAGTAAAAAAGCAAAAAGAAAGTCATGAGATATATATTTGAAGGTATGTAAACATCAGATAATACATACTTTTGGATGTTAACATGCGTGTGAATGTTTGTTGGACTTTGGAAACCTAAGAATATCTAATTGATATAAATTTGTATGAAGTTTTATCATGTAAAAGATAATGGGGTGTGTGGGAACAAAATTCGAGCTATTTCAAAGGCCTCCCCAATGTCAGGGATGGTGGAACTAGAATGAAAAACACTTGGGTGAGGAGAAGACAAAAGGGAGCCCATGGTCTGTTTGAAATTTGATATAGGATTGCATAAAGACATAGTACATGGTATAAATGGAATACCTCTCAGCTATAAGATGAAATACTGACATTTCTGACAACTTGGATGGACATTGAGAATATCATGTGAGTGAAATGTCAGACAGGAAAAGACCTGAACCATGTGAATTCACTCATACATGGGACATGAAACTGAGAGGAATGGATGAACAAAGAGGAAAGACAACAAACACAAACTGATCCCCCAGACAACAGTGCAGTGGTTCTCAGAGGAAAGGACATGGGAGGTAGCAAAGGAAAGGGGTCACATACCTGGTGGTAGAAGGAGATTGGACTGGGGGTGGTGGGCACACATGCGACACACGGATGATGGGGCATAGAATTGTGCCGTGAGAGCTGTATCATCTTATTCAACAACCCCTCCCCGACACATTCAATAGAAGAAAGTTAAAATTACTTGCATGTAATAATTTCTACCATGTTATAGAACCCTGTTTATACAAAAGAGACAAGGTGACTTATAGGTGAGATCATATGATATTACAACAATATTAGAACCTATGAAATATTGCTTACAGTCACATTGCTATAGCAACGAACTAGGAAATCTCTGATGTCACAGAACATTTCTAAAAAGGAAACATTTATACTGATTTTTGCAGGAGAGGACACAGGGATATAGTGAGGCAAAGAAATTTGTTCATAATCAAGATGGGATTCAAATCCATACTATGTATTTACCAGTGCTTCTATGCAGCCTGTCCTGACCATAGAGAATGAAAATATTAGATAGATAGGTAGATAGATAGATAGATAGATAGATAGATAGATAAAATATCATGGATTACAGGGTGGATGGGTAGATGAATGACAGATATAAAGATTACTTAAATATATACAGAATGTATAAGTGTATTTTAATAGCAGATTGTTTATTAGAAAATTTGTGGCTTTCTATAGTTCTCTTTCCATATTGTGGTCATTAAGAGAATAGCAGACATTGATTGAAGTTAACAGAGTGTGAATGAACTTGTAGCGTTTGTGGTCACTGCCAACTGAATGGGAAACAGTGAGTGAAGTCCACGACCACATAGAGCAGGTTCGGGCACCTCCCCTGGACAGGAGCTCACAGGGCTGGGTGCCGTGTATACCACAGACAGAGGTCAAGGCTCTGGAGTCAGGTGCCAGGGTCCCCATTCATCGTCCCCCTGCTAAGCTCCGTGACCTTGGACACTGTGACTGAACTGCCCTTTCCTCAGTCTCCTAGTGCCTGACTAGCTGTAGTTGCCCCAGGAAGGAGCTGGAGGATGTCACAGGAAGTACCAAGGACAGTACTTAGCCCACATTAATGAATATTAGCTATTGAGATTACATCATCATCTCTTGTTGTCCTCAACTATTCATTAGCTCAGAGCTTTCTTACTCCACAAAAGGCAGATTATTCACTGTTTTTTTAAATTTATCTACTTTCAGATCCATGTGTCATAGCTGAAGAAATCTTCAATGAAAATAACATCCAGTTGAAAGGAAAAGAGGACAAGACATACTATGCAAAAACAGGAGAAATCATAGAATTTATCTGTCAATCGGGACACCGGGCAGTGACATCAGGGCAGTCATTTCAAGCCGTGTGTCAGGAAGGGACAGTGCAGCTGCCTAGATGTGAATGAAGGAGCTTCCACCTGCCGCCCCCACTGCCTCAACCTCGCTAAAAATCTCAGACATGTCCTGCTCTCTTCTACTTTATTTCAGGGAAATCAATACAATATGGTTGTCTGAACTTTCAACCTAATCTTCTCCCCAAGGTGTTAAAATAAACTATGTCAGCATTTACACTTGTACCAAGACAATCATCATTCACCATTTTGGGGATTGGACTAGCTGCTTAGAGATTATTGAACTCACTATGGTTAAGAGTGTGGCTTTGTGCATCTTGGACTGGAGGTTAAATCATCAAAACATATGAGGTTCGGATTTACTGGGGGAACTGACACAATGAAAATGTTAGGTGGGAAAACACTGAGTACTAACAGGCCCTCACTCTGTCCCCTTGCTGCTGTCAGTGGTGGCGTCCCTGGACCAGGGGAGGAGTTTCTGGGGGTGAAACAGATCCATCCTTCGTCTTGTTCCCCTGTGTGTGGCTGGAACTACGTCACAGAGTCGGGAGTTGCTCTTCTATTTGACAAAAGCAACACCTTATTTGAAAGTTCCAAATCTTATACTCCCGGATATGGAAGAATTTGCTTAATGCAAATAAATACAGGAACTCAGTCTTTATTTGCTCCATGCTTCTTCTGAAGGCATATAAAAATGTTGAAGTTCCTATCGAATTGAACCCTGTTTATTAACCAGTGTCCAATTTAGTTAGGGGCAGACTTCACACTTGCCCTTTTCTATTGTGAGCCTCTGCATATAGTGCACCTTAAATGACAAGGGACCTCAAAGCGCTGTGGGGGCAACTTTGCCAACAACCCCCCTGCTGCCACAGGTGAAAGTGAAAGTCCTACCAAGACACGATCTGCTTGGGGAGGAGAGGTGGGCAACCTCTCAGAGGAGAAAGGCCAAGAGCCCTTCCCTCAACAGCTTTTACTGGGTTCTAATGCAGGGGAATACAGGGAAAGCTCATCAGTCAATGTCAGAAGGAAAGGATCAAACAATAGATAACATTTCAAAGAAATCTGAGGGCTTAGTCTGAGTCAGAGTCTGTCAGGTAAGGGAATTGCAAAAACTTTGGGAGTCATACTCATTTCCTGCCCGGACTCTTATCATATGAATGAAAGCACTTTTAGCAAAGCAGGCTTCACAGGATTTTTAGGAATTCTTTCTTATGCCTGATCACCCCGGATCCCACTGTAGCTGGCAAAAGGCTGCACCACCTTCCCAGTCACAGGTTTTTAGGCTTAAGTGGGTTAGAGCCAGGAAGCACTTCTCCAAGACAGAAATGGGGACTCGGGCTATGTCAGAATAGCCAGGGGGTGAAGGTCCATCACTCCCTCTGTGTTCCAGCCCCCTGAGTCCTTCCATGATGGGCTCCCAAGTGATCCTGTCTGGCTTAGGTTGCCCCGGTCTGAGGGGTGTTACTCATCATAGAGTAACCGACCAAGCATTGGGGGAGGGGATGAAGCAGAAGCAGAGTTGGCTACCAGAAAACAGTTTTGTCTCCTTAGTGGCTCACATTCCAGAGGTCACTCACTCAGCCTTACCATGGGGGCAGTTACAACTCCTGAAAGTAGGCAGAGCCATTCCCAACAAAACACGTTACTTAAGAATATCTTGATGCCAGGATGCACTGAAACTCATACTGTGTGGTGTGGTGTCTTACGGGTTTCCAAAAAAAAAATCAGTGCTTTTCTATGGACAAGAAGGTACAGAGGCCAGAGCAGAGTCCAGATGCACTGGTTGGTGCTCACAGACCCTAAGGACTGAGGCTGGGTGAAGACACGTACAGGACCTGGACACTTAGAGGGACGTGGACTTGGAGTTATTCCCACACCATCTCTGGGTGGAGAAAGAACCTCGCCCATTTCAAGAGTTGTTTAATTTTAATTAGTGTTCCATATCACTGTTGGATCAGGTGTGGTACCATTTCTAAGAAAAGTTTCACAAGAACAATGAGAAAATGAGGTCAAGAAATGATTGCGAAACCATGAACAAAAATTTACAGATCTTGCAAAACTCTCTGAACTTTGATTTTCACTAAGTGACCTCAACAAACCAGCATTCTGGTAGTGTGCTGAAATTCGGGCTCACACTAACTACCACACATGAGGCAGACTCACAACCCACAGGGCACGGCTGGGATACTCGTGCTAATACACTTTCGGGGGTGCGGAGCATGCTGCTGTCCCTGATCAGTGTCACTGTCACCTTGTGGGTCTCCCGGGCTCATGGACAAGGTAAGCTGGACACAGAGCTGCACACTCAGCTCCCTCCAACCTGCAACTTCTCATTCTTACTTGCATGTGTCTCTGAGTTTAATGAATCGACTCGAAGGGAGAGTGTGTATGGTGACATTACAAGAGAGAATGACCTGTAGGAAGATTATCATCTATTCATTTCCAGGGAGAATAAAATACGTAGTTTTCTGTCTTCTGAGTTCCACAGTCTAAAACCATCTCCACAGATACTAGAGAATCGTGCTAATATGCTCATGAACACTTGACTGGAAAATGGGTGACAGAGAAGCTAGATGATACCCCAAAATGTCTGGGGGAGTCTTTCAACATTCACTGTATTGTCTCCGACTTGACTTCCTGGGCACTGGTTTCTGCACCATCCTCCCGTCCTTTTTCCTTTTTTTCAGAAACAACCTGTGACCCTCCAACTATTGCCAACGGTCTCTACGTACCGAACGAGACCAAATACAGGCTGGAAGATGTGGTCACGTACCGCTGTGACAGCGGCTTTTCTCCTTTATCCCAAGGAAATAAGACAAGATGCACTGACGGAGGCTGGAAACCTCTTCCACGATGTGTCCGTAAGTTCCATCCAAATCATAATCTGCTTCCTAATTCTGAAATTACTTCTCTTAAGCTAAAAATGAGGATGTAATAAGTCTCCTTCATTGACTTGCTGAGAATGTGAGGCAGAGGATTTCATAAATCCATTGCTTTTCAAACTGGCTGAATCTAAGTAAGGTAAAATCTTATCATTGTAGTTGAAAACTCTTCTAATTTGTATTCTTTAATGTTAGAGGTGCCCACGTTTTTATAATTATTTCTCGAAATAATATACTTCAAGTATGAGAACTAAAACATTGGCTAAGACTAGTATTATCTACAACCAAGTGTATTGCTCATTTATTCCTTTTTATAAACTTCCCCATAACATTCTGACTGAGAACAACCACTCTCTCCTGACTCGGGGTCACAGGGTCAGCCCTGGGGAGAGGCTCAGCCCCCAAGTTCCTGGTCACCCTCTGGGCAGCACTGGGACACTGGCCCAGAGTGTGGGCTGAGGGCTGGGTGCAGCTGGGACTGGCTTCCAAGTGGGCACCTCCCTGGTGGTGCAGGGGGCCCAGGGCCTGACCACCTGGGGTGTCCATAGGAGCCTCAGTGGCACTGATGTCCCCAGGGTGAGTGATCTGAGACACAAAGGACACCTCCGTGCCATCTAGGACCTGCCCACACATTGACAGCTGAGCCATTGGTACCTTTACAAGAGGGTCCCTAAGTCCACCCCACACTCAAAGGTGAGGGCAGCAGGCTCCTTCTCTGAGGGAGGAGAGTGGGAGACACAGTGGATTTTCTGACACCACCACATGTCACAAAGTGCCACTCAGTTTCTCAGGGCATTTATTTCTGGGGAGGTTTCTTTGGCCTCTTTCCAAGAACTTTCTTCCTCAGCGTTCATGTTCCTCTTGCTCACGTATCAGTTCCCTGTAGAGGCGTCCAGGCTGCAGCTGGACACT
>NW_028073573.1:695578-728052 GCF_014824575.4 Sturnira hondurensis | reverse complement strand
AAACACTTCAAAAATTTATATGGAACTACAAAAGACCAGGAATAGCAGCTGCAATTTTGAGAAAGAAGAACAAAGTAGGAGGGATTACAATACCTGATATCAAACTATACTACAAGGCCACTGTAATCAAAACAGCCTGGTACTGGCATAAAAACAGGCGCATAGACCAATGGAATAGAACAGAGAGCCCAGAAATAAACCCAAACCTCTACAGTCAATTAATATTCGACAAAGGGGGCAGTAACATAAAAAGGAGTAAAGATAGCCTCTTCAACAAATGGTGTTGGGAGAACTGGACAGCCACATGCAAAAAAATGAAACTCGAGCACCAACTTACACAATACACCAAAATAAATTCAAGGTGGATAAAAGACTTAAATATAAGCTGGGAAACCATTAAAGTCCTAGAGGAGAGCATTGGCAGGAAAATCTCAGACATTCCATGCAGCAATATTTTTACTGATACGTCCCCTTGAGCAAGGGATATAAAGGAAAGAATACACAAATGGGATCTCATCAAAATTAAAAGCTTCTGCATGGCTAGGGAAAACAGTATCAAGATACAAAGAGAAGCAACTGTTTGGGAAAACATATTTGCCAATGATACCTCAGACAAAGGTTTAATCTCCAAAATATACAAAGATCTCACTCAACTCCACTCAAAGAAGACAAGCAACCCGATTAAAAAATGGGCAGAGGACTTGAACAGAGGTTTATCCAAGGAGGACATACAGAGGATCCAGAGACACATGAAAAGATGCTCGATATCGCTAGCTATCAGAGAGATGCAAATCAAAACTACAATGAGATACCTCTTAACACCAGTCAGAATGGCTACCATAAACAAAGAAACAAACAACAAGTGTTGGACAGGTTGTGGGGAAAAGGGGACTCTAGTTCACTGTTGGTGGGATTGCAGACTGGTACAACCGTTATGGAAAGCAGTATTGAATTTTCTATGAAAACTAAAAATGGATGTGCCTTTTGACCCAGAAATTCCACTGCTAGGAGTATATCCTAAGAACCCTGAAACACCAATCCCAAAGAACTTATGCACCCCGATGTTCATAGCAGCACAATTTACCATAGCCAAGAGTTGGAAGCAACCTAAATGCCCATCGGTTGATGACTGGATCAAAAAACTATGGTACATTTACACAATGGAATTCTATGCTGCAGAAAGGAAGAAGGAGCTCCTACCCTTTGCAACAGCATGGATGGAACTGGAAAGCATTATGCTGATTGAAATAAGCCAGGCAGTGAAAGACAAATACCATATGATATCACCATTAACAGGAATCTAAACAACAAAACAAACAAGCAAGCAAAATGTAACCAAAGACACTGAAATACAGAACGTGCTGACAGAGTCCAGAGGGTAGAGGGGAGAGAAGCACAGAGTAAAAGGGGATGGACTCACATGAAGAAGTATGAAGGACACATGGACAATAACTAAGATGGGGGTCGGAGATGGGAGGGGGTGGGGAGCACTGCGGGGGGCAGGGCTGGGAATACAAGAAAGAAAACTGTACTTGAACAAAAGTTAAATAAAAAAATAAATAAAAGTATTCCTATGAAAAAAAAAAGAAGATAAAGAAGACCTAATGAATTCAGCTTGAGATTTGCTACAGAAAGCTTCCCGCAGAGATGTGTCTTCCTCTCAGAAAATCACTGATTGGACGTGAGAGCAGTTTACTTACTGAGGCAAGACAGAGAAGAGGACCAGCCGTGCTCCATGCATGTGACTGTGCTCTGCCGGCTTTCATGGCTGTAACCAGGGTGACAGAGAACGTTCGCAGTTTCACCCTGTAAATATGTCTTTCCATAACGTGGAGAATGTCCATGCTCGAAATTACTGACAACACACTTTCCTGAGAATGGTAAAATGATAATGAAGACAACCCCATCCATCTGGTGACAGTGATACAGTAAAATGTATTACTTTTTAGGATATCTAACAGAGAATGATTAGCATCCCACTAAGACAGAGTTCAAAAAAAAACTAAAGCCTCTACCAAACGTTTTTTAAAAAGAAAAGTCAGTATTAAATAGGACTTAACCGTAGTTTTCACAATTAGAATATGTATAAATGACATAGACATTCTTGTAGAGTCTATTTTTCTGTCTCGTGTCTTTGATGAAGAACCTCTTATAAAACAACCTACATTGGCCTTCCTGCTCACTGAACTCAGCCCCACACTGTAGTTTGGGCACACGGCTTCATCGTTATCACTTGTTTAGTTCCCTTCCCTGAAGNGACAGAGTTCAAAAAAAAACTAAAGCCTCTACCAAACGTTTTTTAAAAAGAAAAGTCAGTATTAAATAGGACTTAACCGTAGTTTTCACAATTAGAATATGTATAAATGACATAGACATTCTTGTAGAGTCTATTTTTCTGTCTCGTGTCTTTGATGAAGAACCTCTTATAAAACAACCTACATTGGCCTTCCTGCTCACTGAACTCAGCCCCCCACTGTAGTTTGGGCACATGGCTTCATCGTTATCACTTGTTTAGTTCCCTTCCCTGAAGTGTCCCCACCTTCACAAGGAGGAAGAGGTTTACTTACTCATGCAGGGAATGTCAGGGGACCATCCGCTTGGTGTGCAGGTGACATGACCCCAGTACACTTGTGTAGGCGTCACGTAGTTGTCATCACAGGTGTAGTAATACCATTGTCCCACAGCAACTGGAAAGTATGGTCTGATTTTCTCTTCCTCGTAGAGGACTCCGTGTTTTATTTCTGGTAATTCACATGGCTTAACTTGAAATAAAAAAAGTTTAAATAATGTTTTTCTTTAATAGAATCTAATGAGAGATAAGTGGTTTTCTAGGTGAAATATATTCTCTTATTAACATAGTTATCCTCATTGCATTAGGGTTTCTAGGACAAGAAAGGTTGTAAACTCAGATGATGTAAAGAACACCTGTTTCTGGTCATTTCCCGACATGTGAACACACGGAGTCAGTCTGTTGTACACCTGAAACAGCACAGGGCTGCCTGTCCGTTCTCTCTAGTGAGTACACAGACACTCTCCTTGTGGTGGTCACACTCACTGAGTTCTGTGTCACAGTGATGCCAGCATCCTCTCTAAGGGCATCACACTGTCACATTCATGTGGACATTTATCCTGAACTGACACTGAAGCCATTGACCTCCAGTGAGCCTCATTTCATTTTTCACCCATGCAGTGTCCAGCTGCAGCCTGGATGCCTCTAAGGGAACTGATACGTGAGCAAGAGGAACATGAACACTGAGGAAGAAAGTTCTTGGAAAGAAGCCAAAGAAACCTCCCCAGAAATAAATGCCCTGAGGAACTGAGTGACACTTTGTGACATGTGGTGGTGTCAGAAAATCCACTGTGTCTCCCACTCTCCTCCCTCAGAGAAGGAGCCCACTGCCCTCACCTTTGAGTGTGGGGTAGACTTAGGGACTCTCTTGTAAAGGTACGAATGGCTCAGCTGACAATGTGTGAGCAGGTCCTAGATGGCACGGAGGTGCCCTTTGTGTCTCAGATCACTTACCCTGGGGACATCAGTGCCACTGAGGCTCCTATGGAGACCCCAGGTGGTTAGACCCTGAGTCTCCTGTACTGAGAGGGGGAGGCACCTTCTGGATGGAGGTCCCAGCTGCACCCAGCCCTCAGCCCAGAGCCGCGGCCAGTGTCTCGGTGCCGCCAGAGAGTGACTGGGACCAAGGGGCTAAAAGATGGTGGTTCTCAGTCAGTATCTTATGTGGAAATCTTCACAAGGCAATAAATAACTAAAATAATTGTTTTCAGACAATATAAGCCTTAGCCGATGTTTTAGTTCAGGTGCTAGAAGTATATCATTTACAGAAATAATTATACATACATGCACATATTCAGTATGGAATAGCAGAGCCTAGAATTTTCAAGTCCAATTATATGACTTTATCCTTTTTAGAACTGACTACTTTGAAAATCAAAGAATGTTAGAAAATCTTCTACTTTAAACCCCTGGTAAGTCAATAACGATGAGTTATTGTTTCCATTTTTATGTTTAAGAGAAGTAATTTCAGAATTAGGAGGCAGGTCATGATTTGAATAGAACTTACGGCTGCATCTTGGAGGAGGTGCCCAGCCTCCTTCAGTGCATCTTGTCTTATTTCCTCGGGATGAGGGGTAAAAGCCGCTGTCACAGTGGTACGTGATCACGTCTTCCAGCCTGTATTTGGTCTCCTTTGGTGCATAGAGACCATTGGCAATAGTTGGAGGGTCACAGGTGGTTTCTGCAAGGAAAAAGGACAAGAGGATGGTGCAGAAACCACTGCCCAGGAAGAGTCAAGTCCGTGACAATACAGCGACTGTTGGAAGACTCCCCCAGACATTTTGGGGTATCAACTAGCTTTCTGTCACCCATTTTCCAGTCAAGTTTTCACAAGCACATTCACACAACTCCCTAATATCTGTGGAGATGCTTTCAGGTTGTGGAACTCAGAAGACAGAAAACTACTTATTTTATTCTTCCTGGAAATGAATAAATGATAATCTTTCTACAAGTCATTCTCTCTTATAATGTCACGATACACACTCTCCCTACGAGTTGATCCGTTAAACCCAGTGACACATGCAAGTAGGAATGAGAAGAAGTTGCAGGTTGGAGGGATCTGAGTGTGCAGCTCTGTGTCCAGCTTACCTTGTCCATGAGCCCGGGAGACCCACAAGGTGACAGTGACACTGATCAGGGACAGCAGCATGCTGGGTACCCCGATGATGTATTAGCACGAATATCCCAGCCGTGCTCTGTGGGTTGTGAGTCTGCCTTGTGAGGGGTGGCTAGTGTAACCCTGACTTTAAGGGCACTGCCAGGATGTTCATGTCACCTAGTGAATATCAAATTTCAGAGAGTTTTGCAAGATCTATAAATTCTGGTTAATCATTTCAAAATCACTTCTTGACTTCACTTCCTCATTGTACTTGTGCAAATTTGCTTAGAAAGGGTAGCACACCTGATCCAATAGTGATATTAAAAATAATTAAAATTAAACAACCCTTGAAATGGGCGAGGTTCTTTCTCCACCCAGAGATGGCGTGGGAATAACTGCAAATCCTTGTCCCTCTAACTGTCCTTGTCCTGTACGTGTCCTCACCCAGCCTCAGTCCTTAGGGTCTGTGAGCACCAGCCCATGCATCTGGACCCCACTCTGGCCTCTGCACCTTCTTGTCCATAGAAAAGAATTGATTTTTGGTGAGCCCTTAATACACCACACCACAGAGGACAAGAGTTTCAGTGCATCCTGGGCATCAAGATGTTCTTAAATAATGCGCTTCCGGGTTCCTTGTCATTTAAGGTGCACTCTATTCAGAAGTCTAGAATAGAAGAGGGGAAGTGTGAAGTCTCACCCTAACTAAATTGGAGACTGGTTATTAAACAGGGCTCAATTCAACGGGAACTTGAACAGTTTTTTATATGCTTTGAGAATAAGCATGGAGCAAATAAAAATTCAGTTCCTATATTTACCTTGCATCACATCAATTGTTCTATGACTAGGTATTATAAGATTTGCAACTTTCAAATAAGGTGTTGCTTTTGTCAAATGGAAGAGCAACTCCCAACACTGTGACACAGTTCCGGCCACACACAGGGGAACAAGACGAAGGATGGATCTGTTTCACCCCCAGAAACTCCTCCCCTGGTCCAGGGACACCACCACTGACAGCAACAAAGGGACAGAGTGAGGGCCTGTTAGTACTCAGTGTTTTCCCACCTAACATTTTCATTGTGTCAGTTCCCCCAGTAAATCCGAACCTCATATGTTTTGATGATTTAACCTCCAGTCCAAGATGCACAAAGCGACACTCTTAACCATAGTGAGTTCAGTAATCTCTAGGCAACTAGTCCAATCCCCCAAATGGTGAATGATGATTGTCTTGGTACAAGTGTAAATGCTGACATAGTTTATTTTAACAACTTTGGGAGAAGATCAGGTTGAAAGTTCAGACGACCATATTGTATTGATGTCCCTGAAATAAAGTAGAAGAGAGCAGGACATGTCTGAGATTTTTAGCAAGGTTGAGGCAGTGGGGGCGGCAGGTGGAAGCTCCTTCATTCACATCTAGGCAGCTGCACTGTCCCTTCCCAACACGTGGCTTTAAATGACTGCCTGGACGTCACTGCATGGTGTCCCGATTGACACATAAATTCTATGATTTCTCCTGTTTTTGCATAGTATGTCTTGTCTTCTTTTCCTTTCAACTGTATGTTATTTTCATTGAAGGTTTCTTCAGCTATGACACAAGGATCTGAAAGTAGACAAATCAATAAAAACAGTGAATAATCTGTCCTTTCATGGACTAAGAAATCTCTGAGCTAATGAATAGTTGAGGACAACAAGGGATGATGATGTAATCTCAATAGCTAATATTCATTAATGTGGGCTAAGTACTGTCCTTGGCACTTCCTGTGACATCCTCCAGCTCCTTCCTGGGGCAGCTACTGCTAGTCACACACTAGGACACTGAGGAAAGGGCAGTTCAGTCACACTGTCCAAGGTCAAGGAGCTTAGCAGGGGGACGATGAATGGGGACCCTGGCACCTGACTCCAGAGCCTTGACCTCTGTCTGTGGTATGCACGTCACCCAGCCCTGTGAGCTCATGTCCAGGGGAGGTGCCTGAACTTGCTCTATGAGGTCATGGTCTTCACTCACTCTTTCCCATTCAGCTGGCAGTGACCACAAACGCTCCAATTTCATTCACATTCTGCTAAGTTCAGTCAATGTCTGCTTTTTTCTTAATGCCCACAATGTGGAAAGAGAACTACAGAAAACCACAAATTTTCTAATAAACAATCTGCTATTAAAATACACTTATACATTCTGTATATATTTAAGTAATCTTTATATCTGTCATTCATCTACCCATCCACCCACCCACCCTGTAATCCATGATATTTTATCTATCTATCTATCATCTATCTATCTATCTATATCTCTCTCTAATCTTTTCATTCTCTATGGTCAGGACAGGCTGCATAGAAGCACAGGTAAATACATAGTATGGATTTGAATCCCATCTTGATTATGAACAAATTTCTTTGCCTCACTATATCCCTGTGTCCTCTCCTGTAAAAATCAGTATAAATGTTTCCTTTTTAGAAATGTTTTGTGACATCAGAGAGTTTCTAGTTTGTTGCTATAGCAATGTGACTGTAAGCAATATTTCATAGGTTGTAATATTGTTGTAATACCATGTGATCTCACCTATAAGTCACCTTGTCTCTTTTCTATAACAGGGTTCTATAACATGGTAGAAATTATTACATGCAAGTAATTTTAACTTTCTTCTATTGAATGTGTCGGGGAAGGGTTGGTGAATAAGATGATACAGCTTTCACAGGCACAATTCTATGTCCCATCATCTGTGTGTCGCATGTGTGCCCACCCCCCCCAGTCCAATCTTCTTCTACCACCAAGTATGTGACACCTGTCCCTTTGCTACCTCCCATGTCCTTTCCTTTGAGAACCACTGCACTGTTGTCTGGGGGAGTAGTTTGTGTTTGTTGTCTTTCCTGTTTGTTCATCCATTCCTCTCAGTTTCATGTCCCATGTATGAGTGAATTCACATGGTTCAGGTCTTTTCCTGTCTGACATTTCACTCACATGATATTCCCAATGTCCTTCCAAGTTGTCAGAAATGTCAGTATTTCATCTTATAGCTGAGAGGTATTCCATTTGTACCGTGTACCATGTCTTTATCCAATCCTATATCAAATTTCGAACACACCATGGGCTCCCCTTTGTCTTCTCTTCACCCAAGTGTTTTGCATTCTAGTTCCACCATCCCTGATACTGGGGAGGCCTTCGAAATAGCTTGAATTTTGTTCCCACACCCCCATTATCTCTTACATGACAAAACTTCATAAAAATTCATATCAATTAGATATTTTTAGGTTTTCAAAGTCCAACAAACATTCACACGCATGTTAATATCAAAAAGCATGTATTATATGAGGTTTACATACCTTCAAATATATTTCTCATGACTTTCTTTTTGCTTTTTACTTTAATTTTTCTGTTGATTGATTTTTAGTGAGAGAAGGTAGGAGGAATGGGAGAGGAGAGAGAAAGGAATGTCATCAGTTGCTCTCTGTACTCATCTGGAGACATACGTGTCCTGACCAAGATTCAACACCTGAAATTTTAAATCAGTGACTCAGAATGAAGTCTGGCCTCTGTCACAGACTTGCCTTTGTGTCCTCGCCTGGTGATGATTGGTTCCCATTCTTAGTGTTTGGAGAAGGTGAAGCCTGTGCTGTGAATCACAGACTTGTCATTCAAATGTGAGACTGAGTATTTCTTTAGGAAGTTCAGCATGTTTCTTCCTATAAAATCTAGGGCTATTTCTAGATGCTTCTGACTTGCAGACACACAGCTGGTCTCCAATGCTGCCACTATGAGGGTCAGGAGCATCGAATTTGCTAGAAACCCCAGAGTAAGCACACATACATGGGAAATAATGAGGAAGGTTGAATTGGATCAATCAATGTACCGTAATCACTGTGTGTGTTTTTGCCTCCTTGGTCAGACATTAAATGATCTAAAGAATGAGGTTTATGTCCGGGCTCTCTATTACATTCCATTGATCTATGTATTTGTGTTTATGTCAGTACCATGCTGTTCTGATTATGAGGCTCATGTACAATAGTTTGTTGTCAGGCAGTATGACACCTCCAACTTTGTTCTTTTTTTTCCTCTAGATTCCTGTGGCTCTTTGGGGTCTTTTGTGTTCCATATCAATTTTTGGATTCTTTGTTCTAGTTCTGTGAAATGTACCATTGGTATCTCAATAGGAATCTATAAATAACCATATGAATTTATAGATTGCTTTGGGTAGTATGGACACTATACAATTTTAATTCTTTCTGTCCATGAAATGGTGCATGTTTCCACTTCTTTGTATTTTCTTCAATGTGTTATAATTTCTGAATAAAGGTCTTGTACATTCTTGGTTAAACTTATTGCTAAGTATTGAGGTTTTGAAGCAATTCTAAATGGAATTGCTTCCCTAGAGACATCACCTCAACCTGTCAGAATGACTGTCATCAATAAATCAACAAGCAAGAGGTGCTGGGGAGTAGGGGGAGGAAAGAGAACCCTCATGCACTGTTGGTGGGAATGCAGACTGGTGCACTGCTGTGAAAAACAGTATGCAGATACCTCAAAGAATGAAAAAGAAACAGACTTATGACCCAGTAATACCTCTTTCCAGTCTTTATCCAAAGAATCCAAGCACTAATTCAAAGGATACGTACACCTCTAAGTTCCTAACAGCGTGATTTGCAATAGCCAAGATTTGGAAGCAGTCCAAATGTCCATCAGTAGATGAACAGATAAAACAAGGTGTGGTACAATTACACAATGGAGTACTACTCAGCTGTATAAACAAAGAAAATCCTACCCTTTGTGAGAGCACAGATGGACCAGAAGAGCATTAGGCTAAGTGTAAAAAGCCAGTCAGACAAAGACAAGTACCATACGATTTCACTCATATGTGGAATCTAATGAACCAAAGAAACTACAAAGTGGAGACAGACTCATGGATACAGAGAACAGACTGGCAGCTGTCAGAGGGGAGGGGGTTGGGTGCTGGGTGGACTCATGGACATGGACAACAGCATGGTGATGGCTAGGGAAGGGGTTGAGGGGAGGTACAATGGGATGAAAGGAGGATGAATGGCAGTCAACCTCCATGCTACTGTGGAGGTTGACTGAAGGTTGTGATATACAATGTAATCTACAGATGACATGTTGTAGAATTGTACACCTGAAACCTGTATAATTTTATTAACCAAGTCATCCCAATAAAAGCATTAAAAAAGCAAAAAAAATCAGCATGTCCTAACATTCCTGTGTTAAAAAATCTACATCATTGTTGTACTGAGAAACTTTCCAAGCGTCTGGCCTTGTACATGGCAGTGAGAATGTCCAGCATCGGGCAGGGCAGCTGTCTGACAACAGTTCTAGAACCCACTGCAGGAATGCTAGACTGTGAATGAGCTCTGAAACATTCCTATCAGTTTCTCAGGGCCCGGGAGAATATGGAGAACTTACCTAGACATTTAGGGGGTTCAGACCGCTTAGCATCACTGCAGGTTGCGTGTTTAGGACCCTGAAGTTCATAGTAGGCCTGGCATTGGTATTCAACTCTTGACCCTGCAGCATAGGCAGCCAGTGGGAAGGAGGTGATGTCTCCATTGTCAACAGCTGGTGGAGGCCCGCACTTTTCTGCAAATTCTGAAATACAGCATTTTCAATGTTGAGGGGAAATTCTGGTCTCATTGGAGACTATGTACATGGAGCCCCACAGGAACTCTGAAGTCCATCCTGCATCATGAACCTGTGACTTGAAAGTGTGGGAAATACCTCCCTCCAATGAGCACCATGTTTAAAGAGACTTGTCTTGACATGGATAATACGGGAATGAAAATACTTACTGAAGGAGCTTGGCAGGCGGGACCAGCCATCCTCCCCACACACAATGGAGCCCATGATGTTTCCATCTCTGGTTTCATAGCCATCCAGGCACTGGTAGTCCAGCGTGTCATTGGGCCTAAATGCTTTTCCAGTGATGATGGCTGTGGCATTCTCTAACAGTGGCATGTCACAGTGTTCTAGAGAGAAGCAGAGTTGATAATTGCATGTGCAAGGCCATACTATGGATGATAGAACAAGGGACCCTCTTCAGGCAGAAATCACCGTTACCCTAAGTGTGTGACACCAGTGAAATACCACTGGAAAAAGCTCCAACACTCAGTGTCACTTTGTGCTGGAGCATCCCACCCCAGATTTCCCTGTGCATCGTTTCCTGTCATTCAACCTCTAAATGTACAGTGGGGACATTTAGTCACATCTATTTTTACCTTCGTGTCACTGGGTGCTAGTGAGTTACACTGACATAGGATGATGTNGAAGCAGCTGGCAGGCGGGACCAGCCATCCTCCCCACACACAATGGAGCCCATGATGTTTCCATCTCTGGTTTCATAGCCATCCAGGCACTGGTAGTCCAGCGTGTCATTGGGCCTAAATGCTTTTCCAGTGATGATGGCTGTGGCATTCTCTAACAGTGGCATGTCACAGTGTTCTAGAGAGAAGCAGAGTTGATAATTGCATGTGCAAGGCCATACTATGGATAATAGAACAAGGGACCCTCTTCAGGCAGAAATCACCGTTACCCTAAGTGTGTGACACCAGTGAGGCATCACTGGAAAAAGCTCCAACACTCAGTGTCACTTTGTGCTGGAGCATCCCACCCCAGATTTCCCTGTGCATCGTTTCCTGTCATTCAACCTCAAATGTACAGTGGGGACATTAAGTCACATCTATTTTTACCTTCGTGTCACTGGGTGCTAGTGAGTTACACTGACATAGGATGATGTGGTAATCATTTTAAGGACAATGAATTTGTGAATTAAGGTGCAATGTATGGGTAGATGGAAGAAAATGGCGGCGAAGCAGGACGGAGTGTCTCCAGGTCTGGTTCCCCTGGGAGAAAATCCTGGCAGATCACTGAGGAACAGCGCAATCAATTCCCCAGCATTTATGAAAATAAGAGACCAGAGATAGTGACAAACCAGACAGCTACAGGTTGGTGGGGTCTCAGGGACGTGAGTAAGGATGGAGGTGGCTGGGCTGGCAGCCCTCGGCCAGCGCCTAACAGCCTCAGAAACGTCGCTGCCGCCGCGGTAGGGGTGCAGAGGCTTCCATCTGTGGCCAGCGTCAGGGCCGTCTGCCAAGGGGGACTCATTGGGATCCCAGCACCTGGCGGAGCCTTGGGCGGGCTGTGGGGTCCTTGGAGGAGACCTGGCTCCCTCCCTCCCCATCTAGGCGGGGCTGGGGGGCACTGGGTAGAGACCTCTCTGCCTGAGTTTGCAGGGAGGGTGGCAAGGACAAGGGGACATTTTCAGTTCTGAGCTCTGTGGTCACCAGCCCACCGGCCCACCAGCCCACCAGCCCAACAGCCCAGGAGATTTGAGAGGAGAATTTTCCTAACTGGTCCGTTTGGGGTTTGGGCTGGGCTCAGAGGCAGGCTGTCTGGAGAAGTTTTTATTGGAAAGTGGACTGAGGTGTTCTCCTGCGAAGGCAGCTTGCCTTGCTTCTCATTCAGCCACAGGACTGGGAAGGAGCAGTACCAGGTCCCGTGGGACCCAGGCAGCCTGTCAGGTGGACAGGCGCTCACACCCCAGACTGGTAGCCTGGGTGGTGCATGGGTGTACACCTGTGCCTACAACCCAGATCACAGAGGGTTCCTGACAAAACCAGAAAAACTGGATTGGACAGTTTGTAACCAACAAGGGAGAGTGTGGTTTTTTTTTTAACTTTTTGAAACTTTTTTTTCAGTAATTGTATATTTTTTAAATTTATTATTGCTTTATCTTTCAATACGTTGTTCCTCTTCTTTCTTTTTTTCTGTATTAGTCCTTCTTCCGTTCATCCTAAACTTACTGCTTTCTCCTCCCTTCTCCTGCCCTTTTTAAAAATGTTTGTTTGTTTCTTTCTTGCTTTCTATACCACTGTAAATACTTCACAACACATCTCTCAGATCTTAGCCCACTTTACAGGTTCCTGAATTCTATTACTGTAGTGATTAACTCTACTTGCTCACACGCTACACCTATTGACCATTCTTTGCTCTCACCTTTACTCAATATATGACTGACCGCAACCTCACTGCTTTCTACATCCAACTCACAAGCCTTCCCTCCCCAATAAGAGACTTATCTTTGGTCCATCCTTTCCTAAAAGTGGCAAGTGGGGTTGAAGTTTACAGTTAACAGTACACATAGCCTAAAGATATTCTATCTCTACTCTACTGGCTGAGACTGTAAATATCATAAAGTACTCTCCTGCCATCATAAACCATGTTGCCTCCCTGTTCCAACTGATCACACACGCACAAAAAAAGGAGTAGGTGGAAGCGAAGAACATCAAGATACCTGCAGGAGACGGCGCCACTGAATCTCACAGGTATTTTACCACAGAAACTCACACTATAAACCCAGGGATTCAGAACAGATCAATTTAAGAAGCTGAGCCTGTGCTCTGCCTGGTGTAGCTCAGTGGGTTGAGCACGGGCCTGTGAGCCACACGACTGCAATTTGATTCCCAGTCAGGGCACATGCCTGGGTTGCAGGCCAGTTCCCAGCAGGGGACTCACAAGAGGCACCTGTACAATGATACTTCTCTCCTTCTCTCATTCCCTTCCCCTCTAAAGATAAATAAATAAAATATTTTTAAAAACCCTTTAATAAAAGAAGCTGAGGCTAACAAGAAGAGTCTCACAAAAATGGGAAGACAAAGAAACAATGCCCAAATGAAAGAAAAGGTGGAAGTCTCAGAAAGAATGTTAGATGAAATAGAGGCAAGTCAACTATCAGATATTGAATTCAAAGCACTGGTTATAAGGAAATTCAAAGAGCTCACAATGAGCTACCAAAAACTAGACGTGAACTACGATGAACTCTCTGCAAACTGTATCAACATGAAAAAGGAAATAGAAAGTAACAGCAAAGGTGAAGAGGAAATGAAGAATACAATTTCTGAACTGAAGAACACAGTAGAAGGAATGAAAAGCAGGATTGATGAGGCAGAAGATCGGATCAGTGAGTTGGAGGACACAATAGAAAAAATCTCCCGGAAAGAGCAAGAAAAGGAAAAGAGGCTCAGAAAGAATGAAGAGGAATTAAGAGAAATGCAAGACAATATGAAACATAATAATATCCGAATAATAGAAATACCAGAAGGAGAAGAAGACGAACAAGGGATAGAAAATCCATTTGAAAGAGTAATGAGGGAAAATTTTCCTAATTTGATGAGAAAAAAAGTCACATGAATCCAGGAATTGCAGAGAATCCCAATCAGGTGGAACCCAAAGAGGCCTCCTGCAAGACACATCATCATTAAAATGGCAAAAGTTCAAGACAAAGAGAGAATCCTAAAGGCAGCAAGGGAGAAAAAGGAAGTAATATACAAGGGAGCCCCAATAAGGTTGGCTACTGACTTCCCAATGGAAACATTCCAGGCAAGAATAGAATGGCAAGAAATATTCCAAGTAATGAGAAACAGAGGCCTACAACCAAGGCTACTGTACCCAGCAAGGCTCTCAATCAAGATAGAAGGCCAAATAAAGAGCTTCCAAGACAAAACAAGTCTAAAAGAATATGCCTTCACCAAACCAGCTCTACAAGAATTACTAAAAGGGCTGCTTTAAGGAAAGGAAGGAAAATATAGAGACAGAGAGGAACACAGGTACATAAATGGCAAGGAATAAGTACCGTTTGATAATAACCTTAAACATAAATGGAATAAATGCACCAATTAAAAGACAAAGAATAGCTGAATGGATAAGAAAGCATGACCCACAAATATGCTGCCTACAGGAGACCCACCTCAGGACAAAAGACGATCACAGACTAAAAGTGAAAGGCTGGAAACAAATTTTCCAAGCAAACAAACAGCAAAAAAAAAAAAGCCGGTGTAGAAATTCTTATATCAGACAAAATAGATTTCAAAAAAGGGCCATAAAGGGAGAACCAGAAGGTCACTTCACAATACTCAAGGGAAGAATCCACGAAGAAGACATGAACATCATAAATATATATGAACCCAACATAGGAGCACCCAAATATATAAAGAAGATCTTAGAGGACCTCAAGAAAGATATTGACAGCAACACAATGATAGTAGGGGATTTTAACACCCCACTGTCAAAAATGGACAGATCTTCCAAACAAAATATCAACAAAGACATAGAGGCACTAAACAACACCCTAGATGAAATGGACTTGACTGATATGTAGAGAGCCTTTCATCCCAAAGAAGCTAAATACACATTCTTTTCAAATGCACATGGAACACTTTCAAAGATAGAGCACATGAAAAGACACAAAATGAGCCTCAACAAATTCAAGAAAATTGAAATCATACCAAGCATTTTCCCCGACCACAAGGGACTGAAATTAGAAACCAACCCCAAAGAAGAAAACCCCAAACACCCAAAATCATGGAGACTGAATGGTATGCTATTAAACAACAAATGGGTAAAGAGTGAAATTAGGGAAGAAATCAAAAAGTTTCTGGAAAAAAATGAAAATGAACTCGGAACAACCCAAAACTTATGGGACACGGCGAAGGCAGTTCTGAGAGGCTAATTCATAGCAATACATGCTGACAGAATACAGAAGACATTTCAAAGAAGACAGAAACATTTCAAACAAACAACCTAACCTCACGCCTGCAAGAACTTGAGGAACAACAGAGACAGCCCAGAGCAAGTAGAAGGAAGAAAATAACCAAGATAAGAGCAGAATTGAATGACATAGAGACTAAAAGCACAATTCTAAGGATCAATGAATCCAGGAGTTGGTTTTTTGAAAAGATAAACAAAAGAGACAAGCCTTTAAGTAGGCTCATCAAGAAGAAAGAGGACACAAATAAACCCAATCAGAAATGAAAGAGGAGAGATTACTACTGATACCACAGAAATAGAAGGGATTGTAAGAAATTACTATGCAGAGCTGTATGCCAAGAAATGTGAAAACCTAGGTGAAATGGACAAATTTCTAGAAAAATATAATCTTTCAAAACTCAATGAAGAAGAAGTAGAAAGCCTGAACAGACCAATAACAGCAGATGAAATTGAAGAAGAAATAAAAAAACTCCCGTCACACAAAAGCCCTGGACCAGATGACTTCACAGGAGAATTCTAGAAAGCATTTAAGGAAGAGCTAACCCCTATTCTTCACAGACTATTCCAAAAAATCCAAAATGATTGGGAACTCCCAAACTCTTTTTATGAAGCCACCATCATCCTAATTCCAAAACCAGACAGAGACACAACAAAGAAAGAAAACTTCAGGCCAATATCGCTGATGAACATAGATGCTAAAATCCTCAATAAAATATTGGCAAATCGCATCCAACAATACGTCAAAAAGATAATAAAACATGACCAAGTGGGATTCATCCCAGGGATGCAAGGATGGTTCAATATTGGTAAATCAGTAAATGTAATACACCACATAAACAAAAGCAAAGACAAAAACCACATCATCATATCAATAGATGTGGAAAAAGCTTTTGATAAGGTACAACACCCATATATGATAAAAGCACTCAGCAAAGTGGAAATAGAGGGAGCATTCCTCAATATAATAAAGGACATATATGAAAGACCTACAGCCAACATCATACTCAATGGGCAAAAACTAAGAGCTTTTCCACTAAGATCACGAACAAGACAAGGTTGTCCACTTTCACCACTTCTATTCAATATAGTATTGGAAGTTCTAGCCACAGCAATCAGGCAAGAAAAGGAAATAAAAGGCATTCAAATCGGAAAGGAGGAAACAAAACTGTCATCGTTTGCAAGTGACATGATAGTGTACATGGAAAATCCTATAGACTCTACCAAAAAACTGCTCGAACTAATCAATGAGTTTGGCAAAACAGCGGGTTACAGAGTCAATATCCAGAAATCAAAGGCATTTTTGTATACTAACAATGAATCAGCAGAAGCAGAAATTAAGAAAAAATCCCATTTGATATAGCATAAACAAAAATAAAATATCTCGGAATAAATCTAACCAAGGAGGTAAAAGACCTGTTGCAGAAAACTACACAACGTTGAAGATAGAAATCAAGGAAGACACAAACAAATGGAAACATATACCGTGCTCATGGATTGGAAGAATTAACATCATCAAAATGCCCATAGTACCCAAAGCAATTTACAGATTCAATGCAATACCTATTACAGTACCAATGACATATTTCACAGACATAGAACAAACACTTCAGAAATTTATATGGAACCATAAACAACCTGAAATAGCAGCTGCAATGTTGAAAAAGAACAAAGTAGGAGGGATCACAATACCTGATATCAAACTATATTACAAGGCACTGTAATCAAAACAGCCTGGTACTGGCATAAAAACAGGCACATAGACCAATGGAACAGAACAGAGAGCCCAGAAATAAACCCAACTCTCTACAGTCAATTAATATTTGACAAAGGAGGCAGTAAGATAAAATGGGTTAAAGATAGTCTCTTCAACAAATGGTGTTGGGAGAACTGGACAGCCACATGCAAAAAAATGAAACTTGAGCACCAACTTATACCATACACCAAAATAAATTGAAAGTGGATACAAGACTTAAATATAAGCCATGACACCATTAAAGTCCTAGAGGAGAACATTGGCAGGAAAATCTCAGTAATTTCACGCAGCAGCATTTTAACACATATGTCCCCTAGAGCAAGGAATGTAAAGGAAAGTATAAACAAATGGGATCTCATCAAAATAAAAAGCTTCTGTGTGGTAAACAAAAACAATATTAAAATAAAAAGACAACCAACTGTATGGGAAAACATGTTTGCCAACGTAACCGCAGACAAAGTTTAAATCTCCAAAATATACAAAGAACTCACATGACTTTATTCTAAGAAAACAAGTAACCCAATTAAAACATGGGGAAAGGACTTGAACAGACATTTCTCCAAGGAGGACATACAGAGGATCCAGAGACACATGAAAAGATGCTCAATATCGCTTGCTATCCGAGAGATGCAAATTAAAACCCCAGTGAGGTACTACTTTACACCGGTGAGAATGGCTATCATAAACAAAGCAACGAACGGCAATTTTTGGAGAGGGTGTGGGGAAAGGGGGACTCTAGTTCACTGTTGGTGGGATTGCATACTGGTACAACCATTATGGAAAACAGTATGGAATTTTCTCAAAAAACTACAATTGGACCTGCCTTTTGGCCCAGCAATTCCACTGCTGGGATTGTATCCTAAGACCCCCAAAACACCAATCCCAAAGAACATATGCACCCCAATGTTCATAGCAGCACAATTTACAATAGCCAAGAGTTGGAAGCAACCTAGGTGCCCATCAGTGAATGAATGAATCGAAAAACTATGGTATGGCCCTGGCTGGTGTAGTTCAGTGGGTTGAGCGCAGGCCTGCAAACCACACAATCATGGTTGGATTCCCAGTCAGGGCACATGCCTGGGTTGCAGGCCAGTTCCCAGCAGGGTACTCTCGAGAGGCAACCATACATTGATATTTCTCTCCTTCTCTCCTTCCCTTCCTCTCTAAAGATAAATAAATAAAAATTTTTAAAAAAACTATGGTACATGTGCACAATGGAATTCTATGGAGCAGGAAGAAAGAAGGAGCTCCTACCTTTTGCAACAGCATGGGTAGAACTGGAAAGCTTTATACTGAGTGAAATAAGTCAGGTGTTGAAGGACAAATACCATATGATCTCACCTTTAACAGGAAGCTAAACAACAAAAGAAAGAAGCAAGCAAAATATAATCAAAGACACTGAAATAGAGAACAGGGGGACAGTGGCCAGAGGGGAGAGGGGAGAAAATTTCAGGGAAAATCGGGGAGGAATTTAGAGGAACAAATATAAAGAATACATGGACAACTAAGAAGGGTGGAAATGGGAGGGAATGGGGAGCACGGGGCGGGGTGGGATGGGATGGGAGTAATAGACAGAAAACTGTACTTGAAAAATAATTAAGTAAGTTTTTTTAAAAAATGAAAGAAAAGGTGCAATGTATCTACTGATGCACCAGACATACGTAGGATGTGTATGTTCGGGTTGTAGTCATTGGATGAACAATCCAGGCATTTACAAAAAGCATTGTCTCATCTACACGATTGTTATGATAGAAAACTCATCAAATTTAAGCACAAAATGAAGTGCAGAGGTACAGGCTTTCATTAAAGAGAGCCCATGACTAGCAAAGAAATGGAAAACAATGTTATAAAAATGTAAGAATCGATATCTTGCAAGTCAACTACCTCATTAGCTGATGTTGAGATAATGAACTTTATTATTGTATTCAGTATTTTTTACTAAGGTCCTGAGTTCCCATCCACAGTAAGTGACCGCGGCTTCTCTGTGGGCATAGGAGAGTCCCGTTAAAGGTCAGCTCTAGTAGTTCAGGATTTATTAAAAAATAATCACGAAGTGAATTTTCTATCTTCAAACAACATCCACAACACAACTCATCTTACTAAGATTCATCTTATCTAAGTTCTATTGAGTAATATGTAATAGCAGTTATTGCCAATTTTATGCAATTAAGAAGGAACTAGGTGGGAACCTTGTTATCAGTGGGATATTGGGTGGGAAACCCTCCATCAGTAAAGTTAAATTTCACATGCAGTTGGTCCTAGAATGTCTGCGGGGATGAAGGGGACCTGGGTCAGGGGTTCTGAGTTTTCTCACACATAGAGGTGTCCTCTGTCCTTCCCCGTGTCCCCATGGTGATAAGAAAAAGCTCAGCCCGAGTGAGGCTGTGGGTGTCACAGAGGGTTAGTACATGAAGACTCTGAGCAAGGGGTCAGGCAGAAGGGGTTGATCCCTTCAAGACAGGAGGGAAGGGACAGGAACAGTGTGCCAGGTGACAGCACAGTATGTGTTCTGGGTCTGACTGTAAAGCTCCCTGAGGAGACCATCCCTGGTGGGCTTCTGTGACAAGAGTCCCACTGAAAGAATGAAAAGAGAAGGACGACGCCCTTCCCCATTGGCACCCACTGTGAACACAGAGGTGTGTGTCAGCCCTGCATGTTAAATGCTGTCACTAACATTTACCTGTCTGTTTACTCCTCCAGTGTTGGTGCATATTCACACATGAGGATCCCCCCCAAGGGGTGCACATGCTGACATAGTGTGGGTGGGACCCCTTCTTCACTAATGCAAAGGGGCCGAGTGGGCCGCCACCTGGCCTTAGTGGATGTCTGCATATCACCGCCCCTGTGTCTCTCTGGCCCAGGGACCAGGTCTCATTCCCACCCACGTGTAGGTGCCTCTGGAAAAGGACCCACTGCCCAGCCTTCCCTGAGCCTGTGGCTGTGAAACTCTGACGTGGTCCTCATCAGAGAATAAAACGTTTCAGATGGACGGGAGCACCAGCCCCCCCAAGGTGAGCTGGAACGTTCTATCCCGGCCGCTCCTGTCCACTGCCCTTTGGTGACCATGGGATGGAGAACCACAAGTGGTTGAGAGGAGACTTAGGAGAAATTTGGACCCAGATGGTGTAGGGTCAGCTTTGCTTTTAGAATTTTCCCCTCAGGAGTTTTACCTTTGGTGAATAAAACTTGTGTAGTCAATCCTAGGGATTTGATCATTCTATAAATAGTTACACAGATTCCTACTAAATCTCCTCGCGTGTGGTCTATCATCAGCCAAAGACAGTTTCACTTCCACAGATGCCTCCTATGCATCCTCGCATCCCCATTTTCACTCATGCCCCTGAAGCATCATAGTTCCACTGTCTGGTTATCACACTGGGGACTGTAGTCCATTGTCCCGGGAGCAGCCTCAGAGCAGGTTCCCATCAGCACAGATGCTGCCCTTCCCCCACTGGGAACCCTGCAGGGCCTCTCCCTGCAGGTCTGTTACTGTCCACTCAGTGCTTCCCGGTTCACTTGGACCACTTTTTCTCCTCCCCACCCTGTTTGCGCTGCACTGGCCATCAGCTGTCCTCAAATAAACAGAATTCCTTTCTTGCTTAAGTCATTTCCCTTGAACTTCATCTCTCTCTGAAAGCCGTCCTTCCAATCACGGTGGGGACTCCTCCTATTCCGAGGGGGTCATCTGCTAATTTCCCTGCTGGGCCTTCCTGCATGAGGCCCACACCCGAGGGATGGTCTGTGGTTTTCTGTGTTGCATCATCTCGTGTCCTGAACAGCATCACTCATACTCCCTGATTACCCGGTCTTCTTGTTGGTTTTTTTTTTTTTTAGTTATTCTCCTTAAATTGTGTTGCATAAGCTTTAGTTTCTCTTGAAAACTGCCACGTCCAGCTCTGCCAACCATGCTGTCTGACAAAGTCCGAGCGTGGGGAGGACGACTTCAAAGAAGCGTGTTCCGGCCTGGCGGACGCGGCATGAATGGATATGTGGTGTTGATCTTATTCCTGCTGTCTCTTGGTGTTCTAACCTTTGCCTTTGTGATATTTTCGAATCTCTTAGAAATGCTGACTGTTCTCAGAGCTGAACAGCAACTAAGTCAGGCTGAGAACAATATCACCTTGGCCTTTCCCCAGAATAACCCCTCCTTCCCTGACCTGATTAAGCAGCTGTAGGATATGGTGGTATCAGCTAGTAGGGGGCCTGGAACACCCCAGGCAGCCCCCTTAAGTAAGTCCCGAGGCAAATCCCCTCTAATGAAATAGCCCCTGAATGTCTAAAGTTGTTGGAATAACAGCCCCTCCTTTACCTTGAATAGGGACATATATCTATTAGAATTAGACAGGCAAAGAAATAGGAGAAGCTAGTTAGCTATTAAGCATGTAGAAAACAGTTACTAGAGAGATAGAGTTTATAGTACAAGGAGAAATGTTTAGATGGAAAGACAGATAGCTAAATGAAACATCACAAAGGCTTATAATGAGTTTCCTAACCTCTGCTCGGTCTAGCATATCGTTTTGCCCCATGACTAACTCTGAGAACTTTAATAAATAATAAGACATTCAAACTCTGTACATAGAGCTATTTCAAATTGTCTGATTAATGGTTCTCCTGGTCAAAATAACTTTTGTTTAATATAACTGATACTATGGGAACTTTTGTACTTTTCCTGGTTACCTTTGTATTGATTTTTTCTGCTTAACTGATCCTGCTATGCACCTGTAAATGTTAATCACTATCAGAAATGAAAATACAAAAAACCTGCTTGTACTTGCAATAAATGGAACAGTGCTTCACCTGCCTTTGAGATGTGTAGTTGCCTGTTACCCATTGCTGACACCTGTCCTCACCACGATGGACCCCTGGACCCTGCTGTGGCTGGACCACGGCAGAAAACAGTTTTAGTTTTAGTTTTAGTTTAGTTTTAGTTTAGTTTTAGTTTAATACCTGTCAACGGGCTTAGTCCCCTGTACTCACTGAGGGAACTACTGGTGGTTGTTCAAACTCCTCCATGTGTAGCGAAAGCGGGAGGAAGAACAACTTTAGTCCCCCTTGCTGTCTCATGGGACGGGCTCACTAGATCCCGAGTTCCCCCCGACACTCAGTGACCTCGGTTCTCTGTGGGCATTGAAGGGTCCCGTTAAAGGTCAGCTCTAGTAGTTCAGGGTTTATAAGAAAATACCCATGAAGTGAATTTTCTATATTTCAAACAACACCTACAAAACAACTCACAGACTGCTGTCAACTTAAAGTGAGAAAGCCAGTTGTAACTGGTGTATTAGAGTCCGAATTTCTTACATCCTAGGACTAATACACGTATATTATATGTGAAATGTGTGTGGTATGTATATGACTTTGGACAACCAGTGTACTTATTTATAATTTCACTATATTTTAAATTCCTTTGCAATGAACAAATTAGAGTGATTTCAATGCAAATATTCAAATAAAGTGACTCTAATCTGTTTTATTTAACATAGAGTGGCATTCATGAGGTATAGTTCTATTGTTACTTAATTCAACAGAGTCACATCATCTATTATTGTCAAAAAATTTAACCTATTTAGACATAATTAGAGTGGAAATGTGTCTATGTCTCTAAGACAAAAAGATTTAATGCATTCGGTTCAGATTTGAAACATAAAGCTTTCCACAGAGACGAGTCATTCTGGGTCTGGGTGAATCCCAACCAGAATGTACTACAGAGCAGTTACTCACTGAGACAAGCGAGCGCTGGGGACCAGCCGTTCTCCGTACATGTGACGACGCTCTCCTGATTTTGAAGACTATAACCAGGCTGGCAGAAAACTCTCACAGATTCTCCAAGTACATACGTTTGTTCCTTACGTGGAAAATGCCCATGCTTCAAATGATCGGCAACACATTTTTCTGAGGATGGTAAATGATAATAAAAAAATCAATGTGGTCCAAATAATAAATTAAAAAGAATCTTTAGGGAATCTAAATTAGAATATATAAGCACCCAAATACGAAATTGCAATTTTCTTTAAAAAAATAGAGCAACCAAGAGATTTTAAAAAAGCAAGTCAATATAAATGTGTTGTATCTGTACTTTTTGAGATTAGAATATGTATAAATGACATAGACATTCTTGTAAAAGAATGTCTTTTTACAAGAATGTCTTGTAAAAAGTTTAAATATAATGTTTTTCATTAATAGAATCTAATTAGAGATAAGTGGTTTACTAGGTGAAATATATTTTCTTATTAACATAGTTATCCTCACTGCATTAGGGTTTCTAAGACGAGAAAGGTTGAATACTCAGATGATGTAAAGAACACCTGTTTCTATTTTTCTGTCTTGTGTCTTTGATGAAGAACCTCTTATAAAACAAACAACCTACATTGGCCTTCCTGGTCACTGAACTCAGCTCCCCACTGTAGTTTGGGCACATGGCTTCATCGTTATCACTTGTTTAGTTCCCCCAAACCCTGAAGTGTCCCCACCTTCATAAGGAGGAAGAGGTTTACTTACTCACGCAGGGAACGTCAGGGGACCATCCGCTTGGTGTGCAGGTGACATAACCCCAGTATACTTGTGTAGGTGTCACGTAGTTGTCATCACAGGTGTAGTAATACCATTCTCCCACAGCGACTGGAAAGTATGGTCTGTATTTGTATTCCTTATAGAGGGCTCCGTCTTTTATTTCTGGTAGTTCACATGGCTTGACTTGCAATTAAAAAAAGTTTAAATAAATATAATATTTTTCTTTAATAGAATCTAATGAGAGATAAGTGGTTTACTAGGTGAAATATATTCTCTTATTAACATAGTTATCCTCATTGCATTAGGGTTTCTAGGACAAGAAAGGTTGTAAACTCAGATGATGTAAAGAACACCTGTTTCTGGTCATTTCCCGACATGTGCACACATGGAGTCAGTCTGTTGTACACCTGAAACAGCACAGGGCTGCCTGTCCATTCTCTCTAGTGAGTACACAGACACTCTCCTCGTGGTGGTCATGTCACTGAGATCTGTGTCACGGTGATGCCAGCAACCTCTCTAGGGACATCACACTGTCACATTCATGTGGACATTCGTCCTCAACTGACACTGAAGCCATTGACCTCCAGTGAGCCTCATTTCATTTTTCACCCAGGGAGTGTCCAGCTGCAGCCTGGACGCCTCTACAGGGAACTGATACGTGAGCAAGAGGAACATGAAGGCCGAGGAAGAAAGTTCTTGGAAAGAGGCCAAAGAAACCTCCCCAGAAATAAATGCCCTGAGGAACTGAGTGGCACTTTGTGACATGTGGTGGTGTCAGAAAATCCACTGTGTCTCCCACTCTCCTCCCTCAGAGAAGGAGCCCATTGCTTCCACCTTTGAATGTGGGCTGGACTTAGGACCCTCTAATAAAGGTACAAATGGCTGAGGTGACAGTGTGTGAGCAGGTCATAGACTGCATGGAGGTATCCTTTGGGTCACAGATCACTCACCCTGGGGACATCAGTGCCACTGAGGGTCCTATGGACACCCCAGTTGTTTAGGCCCTGAGACCACTGCACCACCAGGAAGGTGCCCACTTGGAAACCGGCCCCCGTGCACCCAGCCCTCAGCCCACAGTCTGGGCCAGTGTCCCAGTGCTGCCCAGAGGGTGACCGGGAACTTCGGGGCTGGAACTTTCCCCAGGGCTGACCCTGTGACCCGGAGTCAGGACAGAGTGGTTGTTCTCGGTTAGTATTTATGGAAAATTTTTGCAAAGGAATAAAAAACTAATATACTTCTTTTTACATAATATGAGCCTTAGCCAATGTTTTAGTTCAGGCACTAGAATTACATCATCTACAGAAATAATTATACATGCATGCACATATTTAATATGGAATAAAAAACTGAAAAGGTTTTCAATTATAATATATGACTCTATCCATTTATAACTGACTACTTTGAAAAGCAGAGAATTTTATAAAATCCTCTGCTTTACATTCTCTGTAGTTGGTGGTGGAGACTTATTACATCCCCATTTTCATGTTTAAGAGAAGTAATTTCAGAAATAGGAGGCAGGTCACGATTTTAATGAAACTTACGACTGCATCTTGGAGGAGGTACCCAGCCTTTGTCAGTGCATTTTGCTGTATTTCCTCGGGATGAGGGGTAAAAGCCGCTGTCACAGTGGTACGTGATCACGTCTTCCAGCCTGTATTTGGTCCTATAAGGAGCGTGGAGACCGTTGGCAATATTTGGAGGGTCACAGGTCGTTTCTGGGAAAAAAAAAAGAAAGAACAGGTGGATGGTGCAGAAACCACTGCCCAGGAAGAGTCAAGTCCGTGACAATACAGTGAATGCTGGAAGACTCCCCCAGACATTTTGGGGGTATCATCTAGCTTTACTGTCACCCCTTTTCCAGTCAAGTTTTTACCAGCACATTCACACAACTCTCTAATATTTGTGGAGATGCTTTCAGACTGTGGAACTCAGAAGACAGAAAGCTACTTATTTTCTTCTCCCTGGAGATGAATAGATGATAATCTTCCTATAAGTTATTCTCTGTTTGATGTCACAAAATACAGTATCCCCACGATTCGATCCATCAAACCCAGAGACTCATGCAAGTAGGAATGAGAAGAAGTTGCAGGTTGGAGGGAGCTGAGTGTGCAGCTCTGTGTCCAGCTTACCTTGTCCATGAGCCCGGGAGACCCACAAGGTGACAGTGACACTGATCAGGGACAGCAGCATGCTGGGTACCCCGATGATGTATTAGCACGAATATCCCAGCCGTGCTCTGTGGGTTGTGAGTCTGCCTTGTGAGGGGTGGTTAGTGTGAGTCTGAATTTCAGCACACTGCCAGGATTTCAGTTCACTGATGTCACTTAGTGAATATCAAATTTCAGAGAGTTTTGCAAGATCTCTAACAAATTTTTGTTAATCATTTCACAATTATTACTTGTTATATCTTCCTCATAGTACTTCTGTAACTTTCTTAGGAATATCATCACACGAAAAAAGATGATATGAAACAGTATGTTTTAAAATAAACAACTTTTGAAATGGGTGAGGTTCTTTCTCCACCCAGAGATGGTGTGTGAATGACTGGAAGTCCACGTCCCCCTAACTGTCCTTGTCCTTTATGTGTCCTCACCCAGCCTCAGTCCTTAGGGTCTGTGAGCACCAACCCGTGCATCTGGACCCTGCTCAGGCCTCTGTACCTTCTTGTCCATAGAAAAGAACTGATTTTTGTGAACCCTTAATACACCACACTACAGAGCACAAGAGTTTCAGTGCATCCTGGGCATCGAGATGTTCTTAACTAATGCACTTCGAGGTCCCTTGTCATTTAAGGTGCACTGTATTCAGAGGCTCACAATAGGAAAAAAGGAAGTATAAAGTCTCACCTTGAGAAGTTGTTTGACTAATGTACTTCCGCTCAATTGTAATTTGGAGACTCTTTACAAGACCATGCTTTTTATTTGATGGGAACTTTAATTGTTTGGGTGTGCTTTCACAGTAAGCATTGAGAGAATAAAAATTCAGTTCCTATATTAACTTAGCATCAGTTGTATTGTTTTGTGACTAGCTAGTATAAGATTTGCAGTTTTCAAATAAGGTGTTGCTTTTGTCAAATAGAAGAGCTACTCCCCGACACTGTGACATAGTTCTGACCATGCACATGGGAACAGGACAGAGGATGGATCTGTTTCACCCTCAGAAACTTCTCCCCTGGTCCAGGGACACCCCTGGTGACAGCAGCAAAGGGACAGAGTGATGGCCTGTTATTACTCAGTGTTTTCCCACCTAACGTTTTCATTGTGTCAGTTCCCCCAGTAAATCCGAACCTCATATGTTTAAACTCCAGTCCAAGATGCACAAAGTCACAGTGTGAACTATACTGAGTTCAATAATGTCTAGGCAAGTAGCCGTGGCCTGTGTGGTTCAGTGAATTCAGCACTGGTCTGTGAACCAAAGGGCCACTGGTTCGATCCTCAGTCAGGGCACAAGCCTGAGTTGTGGGCCTGGTCTTCACTTTGGGGGTGTGCAAGAGGCAGCCGTGCTTGATGTTTCTCTCCTTTTCTTTCTCCCCCTCTTTCCATCTATCTAAAATAAATGAAATAAAATATTTTCAAAAAACTCTAGGGAATTTGTCCTGTCCCTGAAATGGTGAATAATGCTTGTCTTGGTATAAGCGTAAATGCTGACACAGTTTATTTTAACACCTTGGGGAGAAGATTAGGTTGAAAGTTCAGATGACCATATTGTATTGATTTCCCTGAAATAAAGTAGAAGAGAGCAGGACATGTCTGAGATTTTTAGCGAGGTTGAGGCAGTGGGGGCGGCAGGTGGAACCTCCTTCATTGACATCTGGGCAACTTCACTGTCCCTTTCTGACACACGGGTTGAAGTGATTGCCCTAACGTCACTGCACTGTGTCCCGATTTACATATAAATTCAATGATTTCCCCTGTTTTTGCATAGTCTGTCTTGTCCTCTTTCCCTTTTAACTGTAATTTATGTTTATTGAGGATTTCTTCACATATGACACATGGATCTGAAAGTAGACAAATCAATAAAAACCGTGAATAATCTGTCCTTTTGTGGAGTAAGAAAGCTCTGAGCTAATGAATAGTTGAGGGCAACAAGAGATGATGACGTAATCTCAATAGCTAATATTCATTAATGTGGGCTAAGTACTGTCCTTGGCACTTCCTGTGACATCCTCCAGCTCCTTCCTGGGGCAGCTACAGCTAGTCACACACTAGGACACTGAGGAAAGGGCAGTTCAGTCACACTGTCCAAGGTCAAGGAGCTTAGCCGGGGGACGATGAGTGGGGACCCTGGCACCTGACTCCAGAGCCTTGACCTCTGTCTGTGGTATGCATGGCACCCAGCCCCGTGAGCTCCTGTCCAGGGGAGGTGCCTGAACCTGCTCTACATGATCGTGGTCTTCACTCACTCTTTCCCATTCAGCTGGCAGTGACCACAAACCCTCCAAGTTCATTCACATTCTGCTAAGTTCAGTCAATGTCTGCTTTTTTCTTAATGCCCACAATGTGGAAAGAGAACTACAGAAAGCCACGAACTTTCTAATAAACAATCTTCTATTAAAATACACTTCTTGGGTCTTGAGAGGGAAGATAGGGACAGAGTAGCACCGAGGGAACCCAGCTCCCGTACATCTGGTGGAAAATCTGGGCGGATCTACCGAAGAACAGCATAATCAACCAATAATTCCCCAACATTTATGAAAATAGGAGACCATAGACTGTGACAGAGGAACCAGACAGCTGCAGGTTGGTGAGGACTTCAGAAGGCGAGTGAGGACAAAAGCAGCTCTGCGCCCGTGGCCTCCTAGGCTGTGGGCTGCGCCCGGGTGCGCCCAGGGCAGGCGAACTCTGGTGGAGCGTGAGTACCGACGAGAATTGTCGCACAATGAGGGCCGGCACCATCAGGGGGAAACAGAAGCCTCGCTGAATCCAGGGCCGGGGCGCCTTTGACGGAGTGAACGCTGGAGGCCCGGCACCCAGTGGGCCGGCAACAGACTCCGTGGGAGAGAACTGACTCCCCCCTCCCCGTCTAGGCAGGCAGGTTAATACCGGGCAGAGACCTGTGGGCTTAAATTAACCTAAAGGGTGGCAACTGCGGACCCTGCGGTCACCAGCCCGTCAGCCCACCAGCCCAGGGGATTTAAGAAGGACACTGTTGTTGCTGGACTTTTGGGATTGGGCTGGACCGAGAGGCAGGCTTTGTGGAGAAGTCTCTATTGGAAAGTGAACTGAGGGGCTCTAAGACCACAGCTTGCCTCCAACCACCCAGCAGCCATCCATGGGAGGGGTGGGAACGCCTGGGTCCAGCCATGGGACTGAGGAGGACGGTGCCGGATACCGCAGGACACATGCAGCCTCCCGGGGGTGTGCGCGACCACAGACCAATCCGCAGCCTGCTCGCGTGCCTGCATACCTGCCTTCAGAGACTGGGCAACAAGAAACACCGATTTGGACAGTTTGAAACCAACAAAGGAAGGGTGCTTCTTTTTTTTTCTCCTCGAGTGTGTGTGTGGGGGTGTGTTTTCCCTTCCCCCCTTTTTTTCTCTCTCAACTTCTTTTGTAATTAATCTTATATCTTGTAAACTGTACTGTCGCTCTATCTTTCAATACTCTGTCCTTCATTTCTTTTCCTTTTTGTCCAGTTTTAGTCCTTCTGTTCTTCCCAAAATTTCCGCTTATTCCCCTTTTCTCCTGACTTGTGTGTGTGTGTGTGTGTGTTGGATTGTTTGTTTGTGTGTTGCTTAGTTTTCTTTTAGGTATATTATTTTTTTTGCATTATTCTTACTCCCTTTTTTATTTTAACAATATCTTTCAACCCTCTTCTTTCTGTACAGGTTTTTTAGTCTTGGCTGGGTATACTGTAGTACCTGACAGGTTCCCACTGCTCTTACCTCCACAGTGTTTTGCTGATTTTCTATACTTCACTTGCTTTCCTTTGCTATACTACCCAAGCTCTATAACCCCCATTTAGACAGATCACATAGAATCTATCACGTGAGTGTTGCTCTAATATTATTGTAAATAAGGGCTGTTCTCTACAACAGTAATACTTCATAACACATCTCTTGGACCTTAGACCACCTTACAGGTGCCTGGATTCTATTATTCTATTTACTGACGCGCTACACCCAGTTACTAACCTGTACTGTCACCTTACCTCAAATCTGACCATCTGCAACCACACTGCTTTCTAGATACAACTCACAAGCCCCCCCTTCTTAACAAGACACTTAACTTATGCCCACCCTTTCGTACAAGTGGCAAGCTGGGTCGAAGAGCATGGTTAACTCTATACATAGCCTAAAGATTGTCTATTTCTTCTCTGCCCACTGTGTCTGTTAATAACATAAAATAATCTTCTGCTATCATAAACCATTTTGCATTCCACCCGACTGATTACACAATCACAACAAAGAAAGGAGTAGGTGGAAGTGGAGAACACCAGATACCTGCAGAAGACTGCACCGGTGACTTTCACAGGTATCCTACCAGAGAAGTTCACACCATAAACCCAGCGAACCAGAACAGATCAATTTAAGAGGCGGAGGACAAGAAGAGTATCACAAACAATGGGAAGACAAAGAAACAATCCCCAAATGAAAGAAAAGGAGGAAGCCTCAGAAAGAATGTTAGATGAAACAAAGGCAAGTCAACTATCAGATAAGGAATTCAATGCACTGGTTATCAGGAAATTCAAAGAGCTTACAATGAGCTACCAGGAGCTACAGGGGAGCTATAATGAATTCTCTGCAAACTATACCAACATGAAAAAGGAAACAGAAACCATCAGTAAAGGGCAAGAGGAAATGAAGAATACAATTTCTGAACTGAAGAACACAGTGGAAGGTATGAAGAATAGAATCGATATGGCTGAAGATTGCATAAGTGAGATTGAGACAGGATAGAAAAAATCTCCCAGATGGATCAAGTAAGGGAAAACAGAATCAGAAAAAATTAGGAGAATTTATGAGAAATGCAAGACAACATGAAACATAATAATATCAGAATAATAGGAATACCAGAAGCAGAGGAAGAGAAACAAGGGATAGAAAACCTACTTGAAAGAGTAATAATGGAACATTTTCCTAAGTTGAGGAGAGATAAAGTCGCACGGATCCAGGAATCACAGAGAGTCCCCAGCAGATGGAACCCAAAGAGGCCTACTGCGAGACACATCATCATTAAAATGGCAAACCTCCAAGACAAAGAGAAAATCCTAAAGGCAGCAAGGGAGAAAAAGGAAGTGACATACAAGGGGGTCCCAATAAGGTTGGCTACTGACTTCTCAATGGAAACATTCCAAGCAAGAAGAGGATGGCAAGAAATATTCGAAGTAATGAGAAACAGAGGCCTACAACCAAGGCTCTCAATCAAGATAGAAGGCCAAATAAAGAGCTTCCAAGACAAAAGAACTCTAAAAGAATACGCCTCCACAAAACCGGCTCTACAAGAATTACTAAAAGGGCTGCTTTAAGGAAAGGAAGGAAAAGAGAGAGACAGAGAGGATCACAGGTAGATAAATGGCAATTAATAACTACCTTTCAATAATAACCTTAAATGTAAATGAATTAAATACACCAATTAAAAGACACAGAATAGCTGAATGGATAAGAAAGCATGACCCACACATATGCTGCCTACAAGAGACCCACCTCAGGTCAAAAGACCACCACAGACTGAGAGTAAAAGGATGGAAACAAATTTTCCAAGCAAACAAACAGGAAAAAAAGTCCAGGGTAGCAATTCTCATACAGACAAAATAGACTTCAAAAACACGGCCATGAAGAGAGACCCAGAAGGTCACTTCATATTGCTCAAGGGAAGAATCCACCAAGAAGACATTAACATCATAAATATATATACACCCAACTCAGGAGCACCCAAATATATAAAGAAAATCCTAGAGGACCTCAAAAAAGATATTGACAGCAACACAATTATAGTAGGGGTTTTTAACACCCCACTTTCAAAAATGGACAGATCTCCCAAACAAAATATCAACAAAGATATTGCAGCATTAAATGACACTCTAGATGAAATGGACCTAATTGATATATAGAGAGCCCTTCACCCTAAAGAAGCTAAATACACATTCTTTTCAAATGCACACGGAACATTTTCCAAGATAGATCACATGATAGGACACAAAACGAGACTCAACAAATTTAGGAAAATAAAAATCATACCAACCTTTTTCTATGATCACAAGGGACTGAAATTGGAAACTAACCCCACAGGAAAAAACCAAAAACACCCAAAATCGTGGAGGCTGAATGGTATGCTATTAAACAACGAATGGGTCAAGATAGAAATCAGGGAAGAAATAAAAAAGTTCCTGGAAACAAATGAAAATGAACTCACAACAATCCAAAACTTATGGGACACAGTGAAGGCAGTCCTGAGAGAGAAGTTCATAGTGATACAGGCTTACCTAAAGAAAATAAAAACATTTCAAACAAACAACCTAACCCGTCGCCTCCAAGAACTTGAGGAACAGCAACAGAGTCAGCCCAGAGCAAGTAGAAGGAAGGAAATAACCAAGATAAGAGCAGAATTAAATGACATAGAGACTAAAAGCACAATTGTAAGGATCAATACATCCAGGAGTTGGTTTTTTGAAAAGATAAACAAAATAGATAAACATTTAAGTAGGCTCATCAAGAAGAAAGAGGACACAAATAAACCCAATCAGAAATGAAAGAGGAGAGATTACTACTGATACCACAGAAATAGAAGGGGTTGTAAGGAATTACTATGCAGAGCTGTATGCCAAGAAATTTGAAAACCTAGGTGAAATGGACAAATTTCTAGAAAAATATAGTCTCTTCCAAAACTCAATGAAAAAGAAGCAGAAAACCTGAACAGGCCAATAACAGCAGATGAAATTGAAGAAGTAATAAAAAATTCCCATAACACAAAAGCCCTGGACCAGATGGGTTCACAGGAGAATTCTAGAAAGCATTTAAGGAAGAGCTAACCCCTATTCTTCACAGACTATTCCAAAAAATCCAAAA